>NW_026517002.1:0-4329 GCF_025766255.1 Zychaea mexicana | reverse complement strand
CACTTTGACGGTCAACGTTTTGTCTATGCACGGGACCACCAAAGCCGCTTAATTAATCCATATAACCTGTACTTGCTTGCATTGACGCAGTGTAATATGGATTTTCAGTTGAATCGTGGTCACTCGACGTTGTCGTACCTGTGTAAATATCTAACGAAATTTGACACTGGGCGAGATGGTGTTATTGTCGATAGCAGCAGGCCTGCTGAAGATAACATTCATGCTCATTTCCGTGCTCGTAAAATGGGTATCATTGAGGCTGTGTATGATGTAATGGGGTGGCACAAACAGCGTGCGTCGCCCGAAGTCATATTCATTGATACAAACATGCCAGATAATCAGCGGCGTGTTATCAGACGTGGTGAGCATATGGATCCGGAAAACCCGTTTGATATTACGTATAAGACGACACTTGGTGAGTGTGTGGGACTTGATCTATCTACATTTATTCTTTGGCTTACGTATAGAATTGTGCATTTGATTTTAGAAAAATATTGTTGTCGTCTGAATGGTATTGCCTCAGCGTATGAAAATCGGACATTCGATTCTTTGACAATGCCAGAATTCTATTGTGCGTATGTAAAAGTTGCGCGTTCCGCAAGCGGTCGAAATATTGTAGTCGGAACTGATGGTTCAAAGTGGAGGCGGCGCGAAAGGTTGGCAATTTATCGCACGCGTTATTTGGCGGCAATGTCTGGTGAAGCATTTTTTTATCAGCGTGTTGTCACATGTATTGCATTCCGGAATTTGTCAGATATCGTTTTAGCCAGACGTGATCAAACATTTCGTGGTATTGTGAATTTACAGCGTGTAGTTTATAAATGTTTGTAGAGAATACGTATGCTTAATTATCATTGTTTTAATAGCGGCGCATGATCGGTTAGTCGAGGAAGGCGTTTTGCCACCATTGGATTTGCCTACTGCCATGTCAAGTGTTTTTGATGCGTACGCTCGGTTGGCAGATGATGCAAATGCCAACGCAATTAATTCCTTCGATCCACTTGTTGACCTTGATATTCGCCGTACTACTGCACAAAATGTAACGGACCGGATTCGGCAATTCACGTCAGGGCAGTATATATGCTATTCAAACACAATTGAATTGCTTGACCATCGTCGCCCTGTATTGATCCACGGTAGTGCTGGTACCGGGAAAAGCTTTGTTTTAGATACAATTGCAATGTACTACCGCTGTTTGTCGTACACGGTATGCAGATTTAGTTTTTTTTTAGCTTTGACTTTGGAATATTGGAATACTGATGTATGCTGTAAAATAATAGGTTGTGAAGCTGGCGTACACTGGTGTAGCTGCAAACAATATTTCAGGCTCGACACTACATCGTTTTTTCGGGATGGACAATGTTGAACAACTGGTTAATCATCGCCGGCTCGATGAATTTTGCAAAGACCACTCGCGTATTGTTTTCTTGATCGACGAAGTATCAATGATATCTTCCGAAATGCTGGATAAACTTAATACTGCTATGCAGCTTGCTCGTCGGTCTAGTCTTTTTTGGGGAGGTGTGCCTCTTGTAACGTTCGGTGATTTCGCTCAATTGCTGCCGTTCGAACGTGAAAACGATACCGCGATTGTCCATTCCTTGCTGTTCCGGGAGCATTTTAATATTGAACATCTGTATCAGCCGATCCGACAAACAGATCCGGTTTACTTTTCTGTTTTACAGAATTTGCGGCTAAATAATTTGACCGACTGGGATGTTGAGCTACTCGAGTCACGCATAATTTCTGTGGCTGACATTCCCGACGACAGTACTGTGTTGATACCACATCTGGTTGGTGTAACTATGTTTAATAACCGCCAACTTGATTTGTTGCCTGGTACAGCTACACAATTCCCGTCATTTGATCAAGACAATGGCACACCTGGCATTGCAGATAATGCATTGCAATCAACAATGCTTCCAAAGGTATTTGTTGTAGTTTAATGGGATTTTTGGGTATGTTATCCTAATTTATATTTCTTTGACAGACATTGGAAGTTAAAGTGGGCGCCCGAATCATGTTGCTTCACAATATCAGTGTCGAACGTGGGTGGGTCAATGGTACGATCTGTACAGTTGTTAGTTTTACAGATAACGTCGTTGTAATTGCAAAGTTGTCCAGTCCATCAGACCAGCTTCCCGTAACTCGTATTGTTCGTGAGGTACCTTTTTCTGGGTATCAGCGCCGCCAGTTCCCACTGACACTAGCGTGGGCTTTGACAATTCACAAAGTTCAAAGCCTTACGCTTCCCAAAGTATCTGTTTTTCTGGGGGACTTTTTTGCACACGGTCTTTTTTACGTTGCTTTAACGCGCGTCGCAAAATTGCTTGATCTTTACCTTGTCTCTGCATCTTCTTCGTCAAATAACTTGCCATTAGACATTGTTTATAACGCGTCCCTTCTTGAAACCCTCCGCCACTTTCAAAATTCAATCTCAACCATTGAACAACTCCTGCGAGATTATCAATTGGATATTGCAAATTTAGAACTTGAACATCTTTCCCTAGACTAATATCCTTTTATTGTCTTACATTGTGTAATCCTTTCTTTTTTCCTTTCTTTTACTTTATTTTTATCGGTCTGTTGTTCCCTTTCATTGTAAACCACCTCTTCTTTCACTTTTATTGTTATCCATTTATTTTTCCCTTTATAAACAATTGTTTCAAATGTTGTCTGATATTATTGACTATGACCTTCGTCTACTCTTCGTTGGCATCAACCCCGACCCACTAAGCTATGAAATGGGAATGCCTTACATTGGACGTTCAAACCATTTCTGGCCATGTTTTCACTCCTCAGGTACTGTCTGACAATAATTCTGAATATTTAGTATCTGACCATACTACTAGGCTTATTGGATGAGCGTGTGGGTCCACGCCAAATTGGCGATTTGTTGAATATCCACCGAATTGGGTTTACGAACATTTGTGCTCGACCAACAGTGCGTGCTTCTGAACTTAGTGTTCGAGAAAAGCAGCGTGGTGCTGTAGCCTTGCGCTGCCTGATTGAGGAGTATAGGCCGTCAGTTGTCTGTTTCCTGGGTGTTGAAGCATATACTGTTTTTGCAGGCACTACTCGTTTCCGACTCGGGCTACAAGAAGAAGTAATCACTCGATGGTCAAATGCACTTGGAGGCGCTTGTTTGGCATATGTTATGCCTAGTACTAGTGCCAGAGTAGTAGCGTATCAATTGTCCGACAAAAAAGAATTCTTTCGAGAACTTGCTACTTATGTTATTGCTCAACAGCAGTTGCGACAGAACTGAAATCACTCGAGTAGTTATAGCATTGACCAAAACATTTGTACTCTTAAACTACATCTCAATAAAATGTTCTACCAAAGCATTTCGTAAAGAATTCGTGCTGTCCGGTCGTTTTGAAGTTGGCCGTTGTACTTTCCCCTGTGCTACTTTGGTGTGGGCATTTTTGGTTTGCTGTTACTTTGCGTTTACGTGCTGTAAAACTACTGCTGTCGCTTGTGCACAGTAGTTTAAGACATCCTCTATTGATAGAATGCGTTACCAAAGCATTTCAGCAAGATCTCCCACTGTCCGGTCGTTTTAAAGTTTGCTCTGTGCTCATGCTCCTCTAAAAAAATCACAATACAGTGCTCTGATTCAAACTTGTATAAATAGCATTCACCTTTTCAGCAGGAAATTTGAAAAATTGAGCAAATTCTACTTAGTAGAAACTAAAATTATTAACTTCCCTGTTGGGTCGTCCTCTACAGCCCTTTTAAATGTATCTTGCATTGACACTGTGGTTGAAGTAAGGTAGCTCCTGGCAGTGAATTCGTTTGATGTCTGTATGTAGATGTGGATATGACGAACACGAAACCTTGTGCAGCAATCGCCATCCTTGGGTGAATACTCGGTTGCTGATCGTTTCAGCACTCTTGAAATAGTGCCATCACACATTGCTGGGGTCGTCCTCTACAGCCCTTTCACAAGATAATTCCATGTTAGAGAGGCTTTAGTCTTTTTAGCAAAATTCAGTAGATTCTTCTTATATAGGTGCTTTGTTACATGTGGCGAATTCTTCAATCTGGTGAAGCATTTAAGTTTACTAGAGGATACCAATCTTCTCTAATACTTGAGATCTCTGCTAGCAAGAAGAAAGTATTGGCTGACTATCTCAAGAAAAACTGCACATCGTATTTGCTATTTTTGCAAATGTGACGTCAGAACAGTTGGTTCTGTCAATAGTCTGAATGAAAAAAGCATAATGTACAACAAAAGGCCTCTGGAGGATGACCCCAACGTCGAGGTTAATAATTTTAGTTTTCACTAAGTGGAATTTGCTCGTTTTTGAATATTTGATGTCACAA
>NW_026517001.1:0-4487 GCF_025766255.1 Zychaea mexicana | reverse complement strand
AAGTAACAAAGGAAATGAGTGTATTTTTTTTCTTTTCCGATCATTTCTTTCCAATCACGTCAAATTAAGTGATTGAATCAATAGTAAGAAATTTACAAACGAAGTACATCCAGATCATTCATTTACATGTTCGCACACATGATAAACAGTTGCCTTATGGATTAAAATGGATGATAATGGTTGTCATCACATATTCCACTAGCCGAAGCAGAACTCCTTCTATTATTAGCGCATCTGATGTCGGAATAAGTGGTTACAAATGAGGTCAATCGGAAGATGTGAGCTTAAATATAAGAAAACGATGATATCATTTTCCTTTTTTATTGCCGATCCTCATTACTACACGTCCAGGAACCCCGAAACGCGTCATTCATAGAAGCATTGACAGCCAGCAATAATGTAAACCTTTTTCAGGATGAGCTTTTATGATATCATCATCGTTTTGCTTTGTCGGAAGAATTGAGTTGAGTAAACTGCAAGTCGATGATATCATCTGTAAGGATCCGTCCATCAGAAGTCCAATAAATGACATCAGCGGCATCATTTGAAAAATATATAAAGGCGTTTATTTTTGAAGCATCGATCCTTGTATCTACCGTACACTTAACATACTACTCTACCTCAAAACTCTGTTGCCTTCCTACATTTCAATCATGGTTTATCAAATTGGTTCTTCTTCCCGCGATGTCCGTGCTGCTCTTCATGATGGGGTAAATATCACTATGCGATTGGTTTGTGTTGTGTCGTGTTATGTCGTGTTGTGGTGAACTCTTTTGCAAATTTCAAACGTGTATTGATCTCCATAATATTTTTCCATTAAGGCACAAGAAACTCCTATCCAAACCCCAACCTTTTCTCGTGTGCCTTCCGCCATGTCAGTCGATACTATATCGCTTACTGATGAAGACATTGATGCCGGCGGTGCCAACACTGATTCCGAGTCTATTTCCGTATCTGTTAACGAATCGCAAGGCAAGGGATCCAGTTGGGTATTCAAGTATAGCTTCGGTAAGCGCTATGATGACAAGGACGGTAAGCCGCGCATCCGTTGCCTGGTGGGAAATTGCACCAAAACTTTCGCTGCCGAGCAAAGCAATACGTCCGGATTGATCAAGCACTTGAACAAGGTCCATAGTATCACTAGGGAGTGCGGCCCCCACACCGGAAGCAAGCGTTCTGGTGGTCCCCTTGATTCCTTTGTCCAGACGAAGCGTGCCCGTGTATTCACACCCGAGCAATTTCTGAAGGCCTTCGTCAGGTTCATCGTAAAAAGCAAACTGCCATTTACCTTGGCTGAGAACAACGATTTGCAGGAACTTTTGGAGATTGCACAATCTGCATCTGCCACGGAAATGGTGCAGCTCCCAAGTGCCGATACAATTGCGAATAAGGTAAATATTAGATACATTTTTTCCATGCACAATACAGACAAAAAATTATAATTTTAATGCCCCATTTATTACCTTTAGACCAAAGAGGAGTACGGCCTGTACAAAACTAAGTTGCGCGCCATGTTGGACAAGATTCCTGCAATTTCATGCACACTTGATGGTTGGACCAGCCCCTACAACGATGCTTTCCTTTCTGTTACTGGCCACTGGATTTCCCCATCGACTTGGACCATGCATGAAATCATCCTCGGATTTGTACCACTGGAGGGGCCCCATTCAGCAGAAAATCTTGCCAATGCTTTTATCCGTGTCTTGAATGAGTTCGGCCTAGGGCCCAAACTATTTACTATCACGACGGATAATGCTTCAAATATGAAGAAGATGGCTCGG
Source organism: Zychaea mexicana (assembly GCF_025766255.1). NCBI lineage: Eukaryota > Fungi > Mucoromycota > Mucoromycetes > Mucorales > Lichtheimiaceae > Zychaea > Zychaea mexicana. Next base: position 2,706 of record NW_026517001.1, on the reverse strand, counting down.
ATCGTTGAGCAGCACGCTGTTGACAATGGATGGTAAGTATCAAGAGTATAAATGCGAATTTGAAATATTTGGCAATATCGGTTCATGAGCTTATACAATACCATCTGTATTAGGTCATTCCGTGCAGGCCAGCACCATATCCCATGCCTTGGCCATGTGCTGAACTTGGCGGTCCAAGACATCCTACGTTGGGGCCTAGGTCCAACGTTGCGCGACAATACTGGTGATAGTGATGCCGAGGACGAAAATGACGAAGTCGATGTCAATGCAACCTTCGAGGTAAACGCAGAACGCGCTTTGGAGGAGCAAGAGATCGAAGCAATGAATGTGCTGGTCAAGCTACGAAAAGGAATCAAAAAGATTCGGTAAGTGCTTACTATCATCAAATACGTATTCCCTACTCGATGGTATCATTGGCACCATTTACTCATTATACCTTTGATTTTACATAGTTCTTCGCCTCAGCGCATGGAGCAGTTCATGCGCCAACAAAACTCGGATTGCTCCACTCAGCTCACCCTCCATCTCGACGTGGCCACCCGCTGGAATTCGACGTATGACATGCTTGACCGTGCAGCCTTACTACGTGTACCATATAACGTACTTTGCTCGAATAGCACCAACGATGAGTTATTACCGTTCAAGCTCACAACGGAAGAATGGAAGCGTATCGACCAGCTGAAGGAAATCTTGGCGCCCTTCTATAAGTCGACCAAAGCCTTGTCCGCTAGTACGAGCCACCCTACCATCAACACCGCGATTGTCCATTATAACAAGTTGATGGATACTTTGGAGGACGTTGTCAGCGATGGTTATCCACCGGAATTAAAACGTGCGGCCAGACGTGGCCTCGACAAGTTGCAAAGGTACTATTGCAAGGTAGACGATACGGATGTATACGCAGTTGCGACGGCATTGGATCCGCAGATGAAGTTTTCTTGGTGGCGCCAAGCAGGGTGGGAAGACGAATACCAAGTTTCGAGCCAGCGGATGGTGCACGAGGCCTGGGCAGCATTCCCGAAAGGCGCTGCTATGAGGCCCGAAGTGAATGACGAGATGCAAAGCTTGTACAGCCTATATATGACGTCCACGGCTGGTGACGAATTAGAGGATTACTTGGACGAGCGATTAAGAAGACCGGTACCAAACCAGAAAGGACAAGAACCACTGGTCCTTTCATACTGGAAATCCCAGCCCCAGTGGCCAAACATGGCTGCAATGGCTGCAAAATATTTGGCGGTCCCAGTCACTTCCACACCATCGGAACGTTGCTTTTCCCAAACTCGACTTCTCCTGCCGTACACACGAAACCGCCTCCAACCGCACACCATCGAAATGCTAATGCTTTTGGATTCGTGGTGCTCCTTCGACTTTCACGTTTAAAACGTTTCCGTCTCTTCGTTCCTGTATCTCCTTTCCGCACCTCTTTTTTGTACCTCTTTTCCGTAGTTCTTTTTCTTTTCCTGCTTTCTTTTTCTGCTTTTTTATTTATTTTCTCTTCTCTTCTTTACTATTTTTCCCTCCCTTCTGCTTTTGCATGTTTTGTTAAGATTTTAAATAAAGTACGGCTTGCAAATACACTACTTCTTGGTCTTTTCGGAATAACATTGTTCGTCACTTCCATTATAGCCTACTTTATACTAATTACCAAAATCGCTAAATGCAATCTTCTGCCTCTCGGTTCTTCGGTTCTACTTATACAGAACCGGTTCGGTTCCTGTTCGGTTCTTGACAGGAACCGAACCGTATTTTCTCGGTTTCGGTTCGGTTCGGTTCCGGTTCTACGGTTCTGATACGGATCCCTAGTTATAGCTTTCATTTTCGCTATCAGGATCGGGTGGTTATGATGTAAGGTTTCTCTCCGTTTCTTTTTTATATGGTCTCTACAAATACGTACAAGAATTGACTACTAACACTCTATCATGCTATAAGATATATCATCCACTCGACTGGTTGCTAGTAAATCTCAACGTGTCTCAAGTAGTAATACCTATGGTAAGTATCAAACGGCTTTTCTTCCCTTTTCCTTACTACCTCTGTTCTCCAAACTAATAACTGCTCAATCTCTATATGTGGTCTTCCAATGGACGACACTGCTCCATTCCGCACTTTACCATCTGGACATTTCGCTTTTGCTTTCTACCATTCTACTATATTCCGCTCTCCTCTCTATCACCACCGTCCATTATAGTATAAATCGACTACATTAGTACTAGTTTCCTTCTATCAATACTTGCTCCTGTTTTCTTTTGATGCTTGTAAAATTCTAGCCAATGACTATAATAAAATAAAATCGTTTCATTCAACTACAACGTAAATAATTTTACAATATCCATAACCCATTGGACAGATCAATACTGCTATCATTTTAATCCTATCTACACCTCCCTATACGCTAAATCATGCACATGCAGACCTCTGTAAAGAAATTGAGCAACACCCCTTTTTACGGAGCAACCCCTATTTCCGCGTGCATGCAGCAAAATATCACCATGCTCAAAACATGGTGATATGTTACATTTCACCAGGTTTCTACAAAAATATCACCATGTTAAAAAACCTGGTGAAATATACCTATCACCCTAATATCACCTGGATATCACCCTGTTTTTCACCTGGTGATATTCCCCTACCCACCCAGTGAATCGTTGCAGTTGATGGTTATATATGACGCACTATAATACACATGGTCCGTCCATAGCTGTT
>NW_026517000.1:0-4532 GCF_025766255.1 Zychaea mexicana | reverse complement strand
CACCATCCATTCCTAAACAATCAGCCTCACTTATTTTTTTATATAGTTTCATATTAATAAACATAGTACCATCATTTCCAATAGCACATTTCTCAGATACTGAAACATGTGTAATTATTTCATTCATATCCTGTATAACTTGTGTATGTACAGCTGGCCCTTTTAATTTATATGAGAATATAATTGTGAATGTGACTCATTTGGTTTATAATACTTTATTTTACTATCATGTCCATCAATAAATAGTGTAACATTCTTAAAACCATCTGGATTGTTTATTATTGCTGATAGAATGCGAATATGTGGTGATGAGAACATACCATCTAGACCTTGTTTTACCTTTTTATTCATTTCAGTATAGTTAGTAATCCAGAACCGCTTATATAAATCATAAAATGTTGCATATGGCATAATAGTATGCATATCCTTTCCTGATACACCTAATACCATATGATATAATAATGCAAGTCCTTTTTCAATCTCGCGGTATGGCCCTGGATATTCAATAATTCCATATAAAACAGTAAGAAAATAAAAGACAGGTATAAATCCAAATCTATTAAGTAATACATCCTTTATATCATTTATTGTATTATTCTTCATATCTTTAATAGCTGTTCTATGATTAAATCTATGTTGCATTTCAGGCTAAGATTTATCAAGAAAAGTCCATTTATTATCAATTAAATTTTTAATTTCAATATCGAGTTGTTCAGTGTGTTGTGTTGTGTTCATTTTTATTTGTTGTTATGTGCTTTAAACAATCGCTCTTTTTTTTCTCATGGGAGGCTACCAATATAAATAAAAAAATTCAATTTTTACTATTTTTATTGTAAATCAATAATTAATTCGGCTACTGATGGTTATACCGATCATAGCAGTTTTATTATCTATATTACAGCTAGTAGTTCATAATTGGTTAGACAACTAATAGTAGGACGCCATAACTACTTATATACTGGAAGATTGCACAAACCTAAAATAATGAAGCTGATTACATGCGTCTTTCTGAGAGCCTCTTCCGTAGTTGCCAGCTGCAACAGCAAATCATCATGCATAACTAATGGCAGTTTTACTAGACCATCCTTCATTACTTTTGTTTGGTCACTGCCTTTACCGATCTCTATACAACCAATTTCAGTATCACTTGTGGTATAGATTACATCGATGTAGTGACCCATTTCTCTGTTTTGCACAGGTTCAAAAGCAGAGATCGTACACTTTTTGTTGATGGCATCTGTGTTTGCCTTACTTGTGCGTTCCGTGCTATAGAAAATGTAAAACATGGTTTCAATTATCTTTAGACTGTCCAAACATTACCCTTAAAACCTACCCAACTGAGTAATAAAGAAAAGTTAAAAATAATAGTTTTAATTTCTTAATTAACATTATCAATTTGAAATTAATATTTATTAGACAATTAATGTTCTTTATATAATTTTAAGATTATATAAAAAGAGATAAGATAATAAGATATATTTGTTTTTTATAAATAATCATGAATTTACTTTCAAAAGAAATTTTTCAAGTTAACTTTTAATTGATATTATCTATATAATTATTTCTTTAATAAGATTTAGAAAAGTTACAAATATGTATTAATTCTTAATTTTATTTTTTTTAAATACTTTTTATATGTAACATTGCTCACTGCTATGATCATACTACTGCTTGTCATTGTCTTCAAGAAGCCCTATACTTTATATAGTAGATCTGATTCCATCATTCCTTTTAGGTCGAGTGATCCACCATTGATGGTAAACCAATAGCAATATAGTAGAAAAGATATTATAACTTTGTATATTATTTAGTTTATTACTTAGTAACAAATTTTAAGATGAAATTTTTTAAAAAAAATAAAAGAAATTGTTTTATTTTAAAAATTAAAGGTATCTATAATTAATTTACAATTATAAATTGTTTATAGAATCTTTAATTTTACTCCTTATATATAGTTAACCCCTGTTTTTTGCACGACCGCTTTTTGCAGGCCCTCAGTTTTTGCAGCAGACTTTGGATAAATCCCATTTCTCACTAATAAAAATTGCAGATTCCCCGCTTTTTGTAGTTTGCAAGTCTAAAAAGGTGCCCTGCAATTTCCCACTAAGCATATATACCGATTTTCTGATTCGACCATCTATATATTCTTATCAGCTATCTGATCAAAAATATTTAAAATCAAGATGTTCTATTGTATTCTTATTGCTCTATCTCATCGTTTTGATCTTCAGTAAACTTTATGTAATCAGCCTTTGGTGGCTTTATGGATAGTAGAAAAGGGGGAAGAGAAAGGAATAAACAAAATGGGTCGGTCTCAGTACTATATTTCTCAGTTAGGGAACTAGTCGATGTTATAATGATTATGCTCTGGTTTATTGGTACTAAACGGATGAATAGCCACAATAAGTTGGTGTAACCAAAATAATTTTCATAAAGTTAAATTATGCATGTATGTCTTGGCATGCATACATTTAAAAAATTTTGAAAAAATAAAAATTAAATTTTTTTTCCTATATAAAATTAACACCTCAAAATATAAAGTGAAATTTATTTATTGTATTTTTGAAAACACTACCACAAACAATACAACATGGACCAAATCAACTTACTCACATTTATTGCTATTATGGTTGAATTTGTTCCTATTTTAGGAATAACATTAATGCTCTAAATTGAAAGAGCAAAACATCTTGCTGAAAATCATCAGCATATTAATTATGAACCTCTTGTTACACAATTGAGGTCAGAACTCGAAAAGGACCTTAAAGGGGCTAAAGTAGATAAAAAAACTAAGGATGAAGCACGTAATAAAATCATTGGAAGAATTCGAGCATATGTGAGATTCCTCAAATCCTCAAATCCTCAATTTTCTGAAGCAATGTTTAATAATAATACTTCTAGTACAGCTACCTCACATGGTGAGAAAGAATTCTGCTTTCAAAACACTAAGGGCTTGTTCACATATAGTTGTAAAAATTTCCATTTAACAAAAGAACAGATATTAGAATGGTTTACTAAACATGACTGTATTGGTTATAAAATTGAAAAGGCAATTGCATGTGATGAATGTTATAGACTAGGGCCTTGTCTATAGGGAACGTTTATCCAGGTCAGTGAATGATTCAGTGGAAAAGAGGTTACTTTTTATTTTCCCAGCCCAGCCAGCCTTTATATACTGCTGGGCCTAATAAGCTTTGTACAACCCAGGCCGGGGCCCAGGTTCCTTGACTAACTGCTACCTAGTTGGTAACATTCTCCCCCTCTAATACTAGGGAGTATAATTTACAACGATCAATGAATACAGTAAAATAATATTAATGGGAACAGGGAAGTGTATGATGGGGTGAAGGTGATAGGGTTTACAGATTTTTAACTTTGGGGGTACTTGGGTGTCATGAGAAACATCGGGGGTACTTGGGTGCTATGAGGAAAATCATGGGGGTAGGAGAATAAACATGCATTAATATTGCGGGGGTGAAGGTATTAGCGGTGACCTAATGTGAAACACCGCTGTAAAATTTTTACAAACATTGAGCAGGGGTATACCATTTCCTTGCTTCTTTTTCCAGTTGCATATTTTATCTACTTCTAGTCCTTGCCTTTACTTATTTGCTTATCAACCAATGTCCGTCTTTACTTCGCACCTTAGAGCAAGTCCAGCGGACTAGCTAAATTTTCCTCTATTTTCACCACTCGCTAATCCAATTATTCTTTTTGGCGAGTCAATTTTTACAGCGGACTAGCTATTATTGCCGACTAGCAATAGCGGACTTAAATTGTGTGATTGTCTTTTTGCGTTCCTGCGTATTTGTTTGTTTCCTGCTTTCTGTCTCCCATCTTATATTTAAATATGCCTAACTTAAAACGCCTCATGAACCTTATTGTTGACGAAGAAGAAGAAGAGCAGCGTCGCATCGCTGTGTTCAAACGTCGTATGGAAGAGATCGACCATATGATCCAACAGGAGTATGCGACAAAGAAGAAGCATCGTGGATCTGTCCCTGGCCGTCAAACGACTCACCGAGATCGCATCGCAATGGATGCACGTCTGTTCAAAGACTATTTTGCCGAAGATCCGGTGTATCCGGCGCATATGTTCAGAAACCGGTATCGAATGGATCGAGACCTGCTGTTGCGCGTGATGGAGGGTGTGAAGCAGCAGGACGATTATTTCGTCCAGAAACGCGACGCCGCTCACAAACTCGGCCTCTCGTCGTATCAAAAAATTACTTCAGCGATGAGACAACTCGCGTATAGTGTCCCAGCAGATGCAACCGACGAGTATGTGCGCACGGGCAAGTCGACGGCGCTCGAATGCCTCAAACGGTTCTGCGCTGCAGTTATTGCTGCTTTTGGCGACGAGTACTTGCGCACGCCAAACGAGGATGATATCCGCAAGATCTTGGCCTTCAATGAGAAGCGTGGCTTTCCAGGCATGCTCGGCTCAGTGGACTGTATGCATTGGAGATGGAAAAACTGCCCCACCGCATGGCACGGGCAGTATTCTGGCAAGGAAAAGGCACCCACTGTGG
>NW_026516999.1:0-5023 GCF_025766255.1 Zychaea mexicana | reverse complement strand
CAATTCAAAAGTCTTTCACACACTCGTTTGGTATGGTATCGATCGAGAGATTGACCACAACATCAAATTACTGGTCCCAGTCTTGTCGGTACTGTATTATCCCTGGCGATAAGATTTCGTTTTAACCCTTCCCTACTCTTTCGCTAGGCACATTAGCACAGTTTATATAGTTTAAGCATTAATCGCATAAGATGGATGTACAGTAGTTTTCCACCAGGGTATGTAAAAGTAGTCATTCTTACTACATTTGTTTGGTACTAAGTCTTAGTTGTAAGTCAAGAAATCTCTCGGCGTATGATACGAGCTTTTTTGAGTGTGCGTTGTCAACTTGGAAGATCTTTTGGAAACACACCCGTATTCTTTCTTCTTATCTCCCCTGAGTATGATATGTATATGTCCGGCCGCTCCCTCGAATTGCATCTCTGACTATGGAAAATATGTTGGTCGACTGAATTTCTCTGTTCTTTATGACTGAGCATTGTACCATAATCGCACAGCAGAAAATAACTAACTACTACTGACACAAACATAGTAAGCACAAAACATGGCTTATACCGAAAACGATCGTATTTACCCAGAATTGCAGGAACACTCTTGATCGCCGCAATCTTATCGGACTCTAATTTGTACACACATCTTTATGCTTTTTCTTTTTTTTTAGTTGCACAAAAACTCTGGCCTTGGTTTGGAAGAATATCATGCTCATAAGGTCTTGACAGACTAACTAGAAAAAAATGGATTCACTGTGACCCAAAAAGCGCTCGAATTGGATACGGTATTCATGGCCAAGTATACCAATGGTTTCGGCTTACGTGTTGGCTTATATAAACGTGGTCCCCTTGTACAACTCGCTTCTTAGGAATTTACAAATTGCAGTTATCTATAGGTAGCTGTGTAGTAGTCGCTTTTAACTAAGGGTCTTGAGCCGCGTTTTGGTCCGGTATGATGCCATGGGTGAACTATTTCTCTTTCTGCTCTATTAAACCTTTTAGATCTTTGCTTTGCTCTTTTACTCATCAAGGCGATGACAAGGTATATTTTCAACGCACCGCAAAGAAGATTGCAACCGAACGACTCCAATATTGCATAGAACGCTATCCTTTTCTTTGAATCACTTTGTCAAACAAAGCCCAATTACTTTCTTTGTCTTCCGTCAAAAACATCCAAATAATCTTTGCCCCCCTATGTGATGTTGAACCAGAAACATTACGACATTCTTTCATTGATTGCCCTTTAACGCTATCCTTTTGGCTCCAAGCACTGCAGCGATTACGCGCCCCACCACAAACATCGGACCAACTCTGGGGTGCTCCCAAAATGCGCTTTTCCAATGACAACATGTTCTGGCGCTCTCACCTAGGCGCGCTTGGGGCTATGGTACAGGCTGTATGGGCCATGCACTGGCGAACGGTACTGGAAGGATCCCCTTGGAATCAATAAGTCGTTGACAAGCACCTTCAAAGCCTTCTCTCCCGTTCATCTCATGTAATTTCTACTCAAGATTTTGGGGCTCAGAACCCTCAATAAAATATACAAAAGAAAAAAAATTTCCAGGCTCGTTCTGTTTTGTTGTCAGTACATTCTACTATGCAAAGTATGCAACGTGCCACCGCCATCTTATTACGTTCTACACGTTCAATTTTATCAATCTATACCACGCCGCTCATGTCTTGTCCGATCTTATTCCCAATCACACTATCCAGAAGAACAACAGCAACAAAGTACTACAGCAACTGCTAGTAGTAGCACCGAGAACAGTAGCAGCAACAACAACAACAACAATTCACTTGATGTACTCGATCGCGATATAATTTTACAAAAAGGTCGAAGTCCAAGATCTGAATCTTCCGATTCCACTCGTGATTTCAACAGTATGCTATACACGTTGTTCCCTGAGTCTCAAACACAAGGATCGTCATTACCACCACTGCCACGAAAAAATAGTAGCAGTAGTGGCGCCAAGACCCCAGTGGATCCTACAGCTGCTAAAAAGAGCAAGCGCATCCACTCGCAAATTGAAAAACAGTTATTAAACATGGTCATCAAGAGCCGAAAGCCGCATAAAAAGACATCACCACTACCACGTGGCATGATGGGCTCATTTTATGGCAAGGCCGACAACAACAAGAGCAAGCAACTCAGACGCGACCATGAATACAATATGGCAAGGATGACGAACAATGACGCGATTGCAGCAAGGGACAAAGAAACCAATGCTATCAATACCATTGTTGAATGTGCATCCAGTCGACAGTTACTCGAACGGGTCATGGAGTTTACATCGTCATCGTCATCAAGTTCAGCAGCAACAACAACAACAACAAAAGGAGGCTATCCACCCTATTATGCGAAATTATTAGAACGTGCGATTGAAATGGCAGGCATGACGTTCGAGGACCCCTATCTGGCACTGTCGATTTTCGAACACGCCAAAACTCACAGTGTTGTGAGCTACGTGTCTGGATGTACCACGGAGGTGTACAACGCCATGTTGATGATGCGATGGAAACTTTGGCGCGACGTACACGGAATGCTGAATCTGGTCGACGAAATGATGGCCCACGGTGTAGGATACGATACCGAGACGCGTCGGATTATGCAACTGGTGGTAGCCGAAGTGGAGAATGAAATGCGCTTGGATAATGATGATGACGAGGATGACGGTGCTGCTAGTAGCGATGTATATCGTTATGGTCCAAACATGAAGGATGGCATGGTGTGGAGCATGGATGAAAGACGATCCGCCAATATCATGAAAGCCCTAGTTGGAAAATGGTTGTTTAAATAAAAAACATTTTTAAGATGTGGGTCAAACATATCGAACCTTTTTACTCGATCGGATTGGAAGCGGAATCGCCGATAACGATGAACAATCGGCATTTCAACATGGTTTGGGCTGCTTGGTTCGGTTTTACGCCTTCCAGTGCCTGGTTTCACCTGCTTGTGACAGTTCCTTTTTTTTCCTTTCTTTCTTTGTCTTTCTAACTCTCTTAAACCTCAATCATCCTCTCCCTACCTCTCTCTCTATCTTTTTATTAAAAGCACCCATTAGCTCATTTTACATGGTCGCTACAAGGAAAGCTACTGCAACAAAAGCTCAACGCAACAATGGCGTCAATCGTCGTGTCACTCGTTCGACTACCGCCGCAGCGCTTTGAAATATATCTAAGCTGTTATAAGATTTTGAAACATCACAAAACAAAACTCTTTAATCATTACAGTGCCCGCTCGATAATTCGATCACTTTGGTCACAGCCGTAAGTGATCGAATTATCGAAATATCGAGTTATGGAATTGGGACGCCGTTAAGAAAAGGAAGGTTCAAGAAGAAAGTATAGGCACCCTGTCATCTTGTGTTACATGTAGTAATAAAGTAGCTGATGTCATCTGTCAGCAAAAAACATTGTCTTCTTTACCTTATCTTTTTACTTCAATATTATGGGCAACAACTCACTTACAAACCGCCAAAAATTTGCTATTTGCACATACAAACAGCAGAATCCTAAAGTCGGTCAACGTGCTTTAGCACAATGGGCTAAGGATGAGTTCAAACTCGAGAAACCACCTATCCAATCGACAATCTCGCTTATTCTTAGAGAAAAAGAAAAGTATCTCGCTATGTCGGAAACCGAGCTTAATATGAAAAGAAAACGCGTACCAGCATTGCCAGAAGTCGAAAACGTTCTTGCAGAATTCGTCATGGATATGGCATCTGTTGGGCAACCAGTCAACAGGGAAAGCATCATTCTCCAAGCAAAAATTCAAGCAAGACGCCTCAACATTGTTGTTCCTGAAGGATTTCAGTATTCTGACGGCTGGGTCACCAAATTCATGAAACGTCACAGATTAAAATCACACGGTATCCATGGTGAGGCTGGCTCCGTTGACATCGACGATGAAAAGATCCAAAAGCAGCTCGAAGAAGTCAAGGCCAAAATAGCCGAGTTTCCACCTGAATGCATCTATAACATTGATGAAACGGGACTTTTTTACAAGCAAGTGCCACGTCGAACGATTTCGAACAAACCTATTGCCGGACGAAAAGTCGATAAAAGTCGTGTAACTGTTGTCCTTGTCACCAATGCAACTGGCTCGCATAAACTTGGCCCCTACTTCATTGGACGCTTTGCTGGAGGAAAAGATTTTTGGATCAAAGCTGAGTAAGTTAATGTTAGTAAAACATGAAAAAGAACGACAGCTGATTCAATACACCATAATAGTCAAGGACTGTTACAAGTATTACTTTGCGGGATACGGCTGGATACGGTCCGGATACGGTCCTTCAATTTTGGGATACGGTCCAATTTTGCTGGATACGGTGCAATTTTTGCCTGGATGCGGTCCAATTTTGCTGGATGCGGTCCGGATACGGTCCTTCAATTTTGGGATACGGTCCAATTTTGCGGGATACGGTCCAATTTTGCTGGATACGGTCCAATTTTTGCTGGATGCGGTCCAATTTTTGCTGGATGCGGTCCGGATACGGTCCTTCAATTTTGGGATACGGTCCAATTTTGCGGGATACGGTCCTTCAATTTTGGATGCGGTCCAATTTTGCTGGATACGGTCCAATTTTGCTGGATACGGTCCAATTTTGCTGGATACGGTCCAATTTTGCTGGATACGGTCCAATTTTGCTGGATACGGTCCAATTTTTGCCTGGATGCGGTCCAATTTTGCTGGATACGGTCCAATTTTTGCCTGGATGCGGTCCAATTTTGCTGGATACGGTCCAATTTTGCGGGATACGGTCCAATTTTGCGGGATACGGTCCAATTTTGCGGGATGCGGTCCAATTTTTGCTCTCTTATTGATGGATAATGCACCTTTGCATAAAAACTTGGAAATTCAGTTAAAAAATATCGAGTTGTGCATGCTTCCTCCAAATACCACATCCCACTACCAACCGCTTGATGCAGGAATCATTGCTTCGTTCAAAAAAAAGTATAGGTACATTGTAAACAACAGGAGATTTAAGCAGACAAAGTGATTTATTTGGATGTTAAGAAAGCAGAACTTGTTG
>NW_026516998.1:0-5354 GCF_025766255.1 Zychaea mexicana | reverse complement strand
TACCATTGTTAACAACACCAACATTGCAGCAACCAACGACAACTTCAACTTTAACAAACGACGGCCCGACAGCAATGGAAATCGATTCGAACAGTCAACGACGACAGTACCATAATCACAACAACAAGAAACCATTCAACAAGAAAAAACAGTTCAATAAGAAAAAATTCAATGGTACCTGCAACAACTGCAACAAATATGGCCACAAAGCGAGAGACTGTTGGTCAAGAAAAAGCAACAGTCAGCAAACAGCAAACCAGGAGTCAGCAACCTTAGTACAGCAAAAAGGCGACAGCAACAACAGCATGGACGACGATTCTTTTGGCACACCATTATTCGATTACCTGCAACAAAACTCCCAACAAAAAATCAATGGTATTCCTGTGAAACAATCAGTGCAAACAGACGACGAGAATCGGTCATCCTTACGCTTCACAGTAAACATCAATATTGGCGCCGCAGAAATTCAAGCCTTGGTGGATACCGGTTCAGAAGTGACAACAATTGACGAAGCAACAGTACAACAAGCTCAACTATCGACAATAACGGCATCACTATTATATATTCAATATGGCAACAAATCCCGATCTTTATCCGACAAACAAACGATCTCAACATTGGAAATGAACGGACAGCAATACCCAATTGCATTACGCATTGTGCCAAAACAAAATACAAAGGTGATATTGGGTATGGATTGGCTGGTGGGGTTGAACATTTTGCTGGATCTGAATAACCGCACAATCATTCCAAAGAAAGACGTGGCTTTCATTAGTAACAGCAATGCAGCAACAACAATCTCGGCAACCGTTCCAAAACCAGTGCGAGAATTTTTGCAACAACATCCAGCACTATACAATGATACAGAAAAGCAAACGATCACATCAGTGCCAATATATCACCACATCAATACTGGTGATGCAGCACCTGTATACACCCCAAATTTTCGACGGTCCCCAGCAGAAAAGGCAGCACTAGCAGCAGAAGTACAGAAGATGCATGAGCGTGGTGTTATTGTCGAATGTACCAGCCCGTGGGTTTCACAACCAGTACTGGTACCAAAACCGGACGGCAGCCTACGATTTTGCGTGAACTACAAAAAACTCAATGCTGTCACTGAGAAAGACAAATTTCCTCTTGAACCAATCGACTCTCTCCTCGACAAACTCGCCGGAAAAAAGCTATTCAGCCTGATTGATTTGAAATCCGGATACTGGCAGATACCCATGGATCCAAAGGACTCATACAAGACATGCTTCTCTGATGGGCAGAAGCTATGGAGGTTCCTCGTTTTACCCTTTGGAGTGACCAATGGTGTAGCGAGTTTTTCTCGTTTTATGTCTCATTTGCTTGGCCATTTATCCTTTTGCCATTTGTACATCGATGATGTCCTCATTGCATCAGAGACAGAGCAACAACATTGGGAACATGTACTAACGGTTCTGGATATCATGACAAAGGCATCACTCAAGATTGGTCTTACGAAATGCTCGTGGGCAAAATCAGCGGTCAAATTCCTCGGGTTCATTGTATCGGCAGAAGGCATCAAGTCAGATCCAGCCAAGGTGGAAGCAATCAAGAACTGGAGCCAGCCAAAGAATACTAAGGAATTGGAGCGACTACTAGGAACATGTGTCTTCTACCATCGCTTTTTTGTAAATCTAGCACATGTCGCAGCACCGTTATACCGATTACTACGCAAGAACGTGGAATGGCAATGGGGTACTGAGCAAGAAGAAGCATTCACAACGCTCAAGAAACGACTGATGGAACTTCCCACCCTTGCCTACCCGGATCCAAGCCTGCCGTACGAGATGCACACAGATGTAAGTGATTTTGCCTTGGGATCCGTCCTCGTTCAAGGATATCGACCAGTGGCATACGCTAGCAAGACACTGTCAGCAGCCGAGAAACACTATAGTGCTGTAGAAAAAGAGGTGATGTGTATAGTATGGAGCTTGCTACACTTCCATTGCTATGTACATGGTTGTTCCTCTTTAACGATTTACAGCGATGCATACGCAGCGAAAGCAATCCTAGGCAGCAAGAATCCTAAAGGCAGGATTGCACGCTGGGTGATGGCTGTTCAAAGCTATACCTTTGTAATTGTTCATCGAAAAGGAGTGGACAACGTCGACGCAGACGCATTGAGCAGATCGTGCAACGAACAACAAAACAACAACGACGGAAATGCATCAGCAATAACATACGACGAATTATTGCATCATCAACGCGACGACGACGAAACCCACAAATATATAAAAAACAACGATGAACGTTTTTTCTGGCACCACGGCTTATATTGCATCAACAAAGCGAGCCCAGTCGCAGTCATGCCGAAAACCTTGCGACAACGTTTTTTCAATTCAATTCATACACACCAAACAGTAGCTCACATGGGGCGAGACAAGACCTTGGACAAAGCATATCAACTAGCATGGTGGCAATCAAGGAAAAACGACATCAGCAACGCCATCAAAGCTTGTCCAGCCTGCCAACAGCATAAGACACCAACACACAAGTACGGAAAAATGACGAGCATACAGGTCGGTGAACCTTGTGAAGTCTGGGCTGCAGATATTGCAGTATTGCCGACAACAAACAGCAACAATCGATACTTGCTTGTCTTTGTAGAATACATGACAAAGTGGGTCGTCACCGCGGCACTTCCCAGCTTCGATTCCAACACAATAGCACAAGTACTACTCTTCCAAGTAATACTAAAATTCGGAATGATGAAAAAGTGGATCACGGATAACGGCAGTAATTTCATCTCGGATGCGATGCAAGCTGTCTGTAAACGATTGGGAATATCCAGGTCAACAACAAGTGTGGAAAAACCACAAGGTGACGGACTATGCGAACGTCAAAATCGAACTATAAAAGGAGCCTTGGCTATATATGCAGAACACAACCCGGCAACATGGGACGAATACTTACCATTTGTCACATTTGGAGTGAACACAAGCAAACAAGCATCAACCGGCAAATCCGCTTTTGAAATCATGTTCGGCCGTACAGCAATACTTCCATCCGCAGCTGATTTACACTTACCAGCAATGAAAACACACACAACCGAAACTTGGATCGCATATCTCAATCATTATCTTCCAATCCTGCACAAGAAAGTACACAACAATATCCAAAAAGCCCAAGAACGGCAGAAACGTTACTATGATCGCGGCAGACAAGAAAGACCGAAATTTAACACTGGTGATCAAGTAATGCGACTAAAGGCAAAGGAAACTTGGAAATTTCCCAATCCAAAGTTTTCGGGGCCTTGGACAATCACGAAAGTGAACAATGACGCCGGAACCAGCTTTACAATCAAAAGTCAAATCAAAGGCAGAACAAAAACCACCAAAGCAAATCAAGATCAGCTTTATCAATACCATCAAAACATGAATTTCACTTAGTTTAGCTTTTTCTTTTCTTCTTTATACTTATAATATTTCGTTTTATCATAGCAGTATCTTTTTTTTTGCAGAGGGGGAGCTGTGTAACAGATACAAGTCACTACCCCCTATTCCCATATATATGAATATCTCTTACTCAATATAATAAAGTCAGTTGTTATTACCGGACTCTTACATAGCAGTAGCACTATCAATTCAAAAGAGAATGATTGTGCGGTATAGCAGCAGTGCAATGGCTAAGATATATCAGTAGGTTGCCTTGGTCGAGTAGACTAAGGCGCCTTCCCAATCCTGTTGAGGCTTGGGAAGGCGCAGGTTCGAACCCTGCAGCTGCTATCTTTTTTTCAGTAGGCAATATCTTGCTTTATTGAGCTATAAAGCAAAACTAGACTCTTTTGTTCAAAAACTATTACTATGCAGTGAGACTAGTATAACTACACTCTATATTTAAACTATAAAAGAGGATATGAATAGCAGTAGCACTATCAATTCAAAAGAGAATGATTGTGCGGTATAGCAGCAGTGCAATGGCTAAGATATATCAGTAGGTTGCCTTGGTCGAGTAGACTAAGGCGCCTTCCTAATCCCGTTGAGGCTTGGGAAGGCGCAGGTTCGAACCCTGCAGCTGCTATCTTTTTTCAGCAAGCAATATCTTGCTTTATTGAGCTGTAAAGTAAAACTAGACTCTTTTGTTCAAAAACTATTACTATGCAGTGAGACTAGTATAACTACACTCTATATTTAAATTATAAAAGAGGATATGAATAGCAGTAGCACTATCATTCAAAAGAGAATGATTGTGCGGTATAGCAGCAGTGCAATGGCTAAGATATATCAGTAGGTTGCCTTGGTCGAGTAGACTAAGGCGCCTTCCCAATCCTGTTGAGGCTTGGGAAGGCGCAGGTTCGAACCCTGCAGCTGCTATCTTTTTTCAGCAGCAATATCTTGCTTTATTGAGCTGTAAAGTAAAACTAGACTCTTTTGTTCAAAAACTATTACTATGCAGTGAGACTAGTATAACTACACTCTATATTTAAATATAAAAGAGGATATGAATAGCAGTAGCACTATCATTCAAAAGAGAATGATTGTGCGGTATAGCAGCAGTGCAATGGCTAAGATATATCAGTAGGTTGCCTTGGTCGAGTAGACTAAGGCGCCTTCCCAATCCTGTTGAGGCTTGGGAAGGCGCAGGTTCGAACCCTGCAGCTGCTATCTTTTTTTCAGCAGGCAATATCTTGCTTTATTGAGCTGTAAAGCAAAACTAGACTCTTTTGTTCAAAAACTATTACTATGCAGTGAGACTAGTATAACTACACTCTATATTTAAACTATAAAAGAGGATATGAATAGCAGTAGCACTATCATTCAAAAGAGAATGATTGTGCGGTATAGCAGCAGTGCAATGGCTAAGATATATCAGTAGGTTGCCTTGGTCGAGTAGACTAAGGCGCCTTCCCAATCCTGTTGAGGCTTGGGAAGGCGCAGGTTCGAACCCTGCAGCTGCTATCTTTTTTTCAGCAGGCAATATCTTGCTTTATTGAGCTGTAAAGCAAAACTAGACTCTTTTGTTCAAAAACTATTACTATGCAGTGAGACTAGTATAACTACACTCTATATTTAAATTATAAAAGAGGATATGAATAGCAGTAGCACTATCATTCAAAAGAGAATGATTGTGCGGTATAGCAGCAGTGCAATGGCTAAGATATATCAGTAGGTTGCCTTGGTCGAGTAGACTAAGGCGCCTTCCCAATCCGTTGAGGCTTGGGAAGGCGCAGGTTCGAACCCTGCAGCTGCTATTTTTTTTTCAGCAGGCAATATCTTGTTTTATTGAGCTGTAAAGTAAAACTAGACTCTTTTGTTCAAAAACTATTACTATGCTGTGAGACTAGTATAACTACACTCTATATTTAAACTATAAAAGAGGATATGAAT
>NW_026516997.1:0-5405 GCF_025766255.1 Zychaea mexicana | reverse complement strand
CAACCTATTTCTTTTTTTTTAACTTTTAGAAAATATAAAAAACCAATAATTATTGGATTTTTTAATTTTCAGTATTTAAATAAACAATATATAATAATTTTTAAATTATTTTTATTGAGCTATTAGAACTTGTAGGAAAAAATAAAAATAATTATTTTTGTTTTTTGATAAATTATAGATTATAAAAAATTTATTAAACTTTTTTGATCACTATATTAATACCTGGCATTCCTTTCTTACCAATTATTTTTATATATACACAAAATTCAATTTTTTGGACAATTTGGATTTTTACAGCCAATAGAGTTCTTATAGTCAATAATATTATCTAATATCTAATTGGAGTTGGATGTCCCCCTCCTTCACGGATGAGTACTTGGAAACAATATGGAGTAGTCGATTTTGAGCCGAGAGTAGCGATTGCATCGTGCCTGTTCACCGTTTGAACACACAAGTTGCAGTCGTTAAATATGATAGCCTAGACGATGATAATGACGGAACAACAGTAGTCATTCCCTTGCCTAAAAAATGTTAGCATAAGGGCAAACCCTTTACTTTCCGCATGAATATCCCATCTCTACATTTATACTTTCATCTCTCCTCCTCAACAAACAAAACCGTTCACTACCTTAAAAAATTCGTTCTTGCCTTTACATGTCCATTCAACTGTCGAAACAGCTACGTAAGTGCCTACATTCTTGCTGAGCTCGTCAGCGAAATGATTAACAGCACATTATGTTGTATAAAGAAAGTGTTCGTTTGTACAAAGAGATGGTTCTGTATAGTATCTAGGAACGCATATATATACAAGGCCAACCGTACCAAATGCTGGTTCCAACAATGAGGCTTTTTTGTGAATGTGCGGCAGCTTATATGTGTACTGAATACCCTTCCTTTGAGTGTATCGAGAATAGAGCGTCGAATGAAGGAGATGCTGTTCAGTGTAAAGATTAACAGAAAAAAACCAGGAAAGAGAAGAAAGGGAACAAAGAAAGGACGCGTGTTCGTTTTGCATGTCACCCCAAGATATGGCAAAGACTTTTTCTTCTGACCCCCAATATCAATTGCATTCTGAGTCTCCCTCCCCTAAACAATCCTCTTACGAAACAGTACACACATAACTACTTTTGCCCTCCCCATACCCATACAGAAACCGTGCAACCGATTTATTTTTCTAATGGTGAGCCCAAGCTGGCAGCGTAGACACCACTTCAGGTGCCAAATCCACCGCTCTGCTAACCCTTGTTCTACCAACAAGTGCCGCTCGCTGATTCCGGAGACCAGCACCAGCAGCCACAATCTCGTCCAGTTTTGCAAAAAACTCGTTTGCCTACAGATGTCATCAGCTCCATGACATAACCTTTAAACACTCATGCAAGCGTCTTACCCTATCGGTACGCCATTCAGGCACCAGCACCAACAACTGCTTCCCATTGGTGCTGCCTTCCGTGTCTGTCTCTTCATCAGACAGGCACTTGTGCTGGAGCAACCGAGAACCGTCTGGGTAGAGCTCATCGAATTGAGCAGAATGGTTCTCGTGGGCTCGTAATCGCCGTTGCAATTTCTTGTATATATTAAACATTACCTTTATTACCAACAAATAGCCAAATCCTCACCAATGAATCTATATGACCTTACCATATTGCGTCGCTGATAACGTCGCTGAACCACTTTCAGTTCTTCAGCAGCGGAAGGCGGTCGTCGCGACTTCGTACGCTCGTTATCAAAGAACGTATACACCATGTCCAACAAACGACGCTTGTTGACGTTGATATGGCTCAAGCTGTTCACGTACCTGACGATCAGATCACGAGCAGCGCGATTATGTGGATCTGTGAACACAGTCGAGAAACAGAAACCACGATCACCCAGGGTACGATTGTAGTCGCAGATGGCCTCCTATCAAACACATCATAGTCATCAATGTACTGCTAATCCATTGCTCGCCGATGTATAATTGTTTTCTTACGGAAATAGTTGGCAAACGGCCTGGCGTGCTCGCTGTTTGGACCACACCGGGTTCTTGCTGCCCATGCTCAGGACGCGCTTCGGACAGGCGCGAAACTGTATCACCTATCGACGTCAACCGTTCGCGCAGCAACCTGTTTTCCGTCTCCACCCTTTGCAGCCGTTCTTCCGTCAATGCACGCTCGTAAGCAGTAGCATTCTCCTGCTGGATGGCCACACGACGGGATTCTGCTTCGCGCTCTCTTTGTGCGTTGATTTCACGTATGGTAGGCATCTATAGGATAACTCAGTACATGCAACGACAATGTATTGCCAGCAACTCTCTATGCTTACTTTGGTTGTTAGCACTAAGCAGTTCGATATCAAGAAAGGGATCTGATTCAGGAAAGTATATTTTTGAGAGCGTCTTTTATAATGACTTTATGTTTTGTCACTCAATTAGTTTATATTTGCTACAGATGAATACCGTTATTATTGTTTGCAGTCGGACCAATGTGGATCGGATTGGGGTTGGTCACGATGTAGTGCACTGTGTATTCATTCTTACCTTTCTTAAGGGCGTATTGGATTACTGCTCATCGACTATGGGTGCTACTATACATGCTCTTAGGAATGTAGCAAATTTAAGCGACATATTGCCAGCAGCAAATGTAAATAGATGGCGTTGTTTACGATAAAGGTTCGTAAAAGTTATGGTATGATAATAAAGTAGCACAATATAGATTGTGTTGGGGGAGTAATCAACGATCTCACTTGATGCTCTTCCTTGCATACTTGGACTTCTTCTACGCATTGTTTCTTACACTTCCTTTTCTTATGCACGGCCTGTTACTTTTCACTACGATCATGGCTATTGCACAGGCCACCACTTTCTTCAACGATTTAATATCCAGTACTACGGGAACGCCAAGTGGATACAACTTTGTCATACTCAAGGTGTAAGGTGGTAGGTAAGATTGGAATACAGAAAGATGGATAAAGTGTTGGTCGGTGGAATCGACGCGCTACTTGCATAATCTGTGGCAAATGTTTGGATCGGATTTTGTGAGTGTGCGTGTGATGAGTACTTTTCAAAAGTTCTTTTTTTTTGGTTCACTGGATTCCCTTTCTCTTTCCTCTTCCTCCTCCTTCTTCTTCTTCCTCTCACTACGTAGCAGATACAACAGCCAGTTTTTATATACATCGATTTTTATTTACAGTCTTGTTTGAAGGTGATCCTCTTGGCTCTTATTCTTTCCTTTTTACATTTTTCTACAGTTTATCTTGCTTATACTAATGCACGTCTTCATTATACCATTTCATACAACATAGTTTGTACTTTATACCTTTTGAAGCTGCTGTCGCTGCCAGATGTTATATATAGCTAGAAGAGCGTAAGTTTCCCTTTTTTCATTTTATCTACTGTATACCATTTATCTATAACCCTGACTAACTACAATCTACCACCCATCTCATCGTGCCACATGTACACTACGAACTTATTCATGCCTTGCTAAGGCTTCCTAACGTGATGAAATGGAGTGCTACTATTATGGCTGACTCATATGGATGATAAGGATCAAGGCCTTATAGGTATATGTATCTTTGTTAGTACTCTTTTCCTATGACATATGACGAGCTTCGTTGTCTCTGCACCATTGGTATATATCAAACTGCTCCTTTCGCGGCCGGTCTTTAACTCCTTCATCCTATGAATTATGCATTCTGGATTCTTCACTAACAATCTTCATTGTGTCTTTTAGGTATGTTATCTCCAAAATCGTCTATGAACATCTCCTTCTACGCTGCTTTTGCTTTCACTTATAATTTGACTCAACATGCATTTTTCCGTAGCAGGACTGCCATCCTTTGCACTATCTCTTTTCGACTACAGCCTTCCTTTTAAAATCATTACATAACATAGACTTACATTTGATGACGTTCTTTTAATGTTCTATAAAGCATAATCTTGTATTGATTTTTTATACAAAATATAATAAAAACGGTTGTGGACACCCATAATAATATATATATAACACATGACCATGAATATAAAAACCAATAGCATGCTTTGTCCGTTTACTATATGTGTGATAAAAAGAACGAAAATATGCAATGCGTAATCCTTCTTTTTACAAACCTACTACAGAAGGCACCCGGTCCAAATAGGGGGTTTCACGCTTGGGAAAAAATGAGAAAATGAAATGCGCATTTCTTCAGTTTAAAAAGCAAAGTCACAATCACGGATAAACTTTCAACATCAGCTGCTACGCGTTTCGCGTCAACGTTTCTTGAATTTGTTACTTTATTTCACACACTACGTTCTTACAATCAACCTTCCAATGCCAAAAATCACTCAGCGACAAAGGACTTTACGTGGAGTCAATAAGCTCATTGAGCAAAGCATTCAGCGGCAGTTGCTTTGCAACGATGAATCGAGCGAATTGCTCCAAGAGGAAGAAGATTGCGACGAGCTTCTTGGCATTTACGTTGGCATCAGCAGCCATCGATACCTCAATCCTCGCGGTCACGTTCCAAAACTGCAAGAAAAACGCGAGTTTTTTATGCAATGGCCTGATAAGCAATTCAAAACGTTGGTGCGGATGAACAAAAGATCGTTCAAAGCTCTCCTCGAGCTTATTGAGGGCCATCCGGATTTCAACAGCGAGTCGCGTGTAGCTCAGATAGATGTCCAAACGCAGCTAGGCATCACGCTGCAAAGACTCGCACACGACGGAAGTGGAAACTCCACTACGAAACTTGGGATGGAATGGGGTGTGTCTACAGGCTTTGTCAGCAAATGCTTTTATCGCGTTATTGGAGTCATCAACAAATTGATGTTGACTGATTTTTTGTCCTGGCCTGATGAAGAAGAACGCAAGTCGATTGCTGCGCGCATAGAATCCAAGACCGGCTTCCCCTGGTGTGTCGGTTTCGTCGATGGCACTCATGTCAACTTTGCTCAAAGACCCAAAGAACAAGGCGAAGTTTACTTCAACCGCAAATCACGCTACTCCATGAATCTTCAGATCATATGTGATGATAACCGCTACATCCGATCCATCTGTTGCGGATGTCCTGGTTCTATGAGCGACGCAAGCGTATATAGCAGCCAATCTCTTCCAGGACTGTTTCCTGCTGCCCATTTTTCAGGAAACGAATATTTAATTGGTGATTCTGGATATGGGCTTACGACGCGTCTGATCACCCCATACCGCAGTCCAACAGCCCGACTGCACAAGGATTACCAAACGTTCAACTTCCAGCATGCATCAGGTAGGGTGGCTGTTGAAAATACGATTGGTATCTTGAAAGGAAGGTGGCGCTTTTTGAAGAATGTCCCATTGCAACTGAGATCCAAGGACGAATTCAAAAAGCTAAACAATATAATCGTTGCAACATGTCTTCTCCACAACTATCTCTTCCGACGCAATGATAAATGGGATCCGGACACCGAA
>NW_026516996.1:0-5728 GCF_025766255.1 Zychaea mexicana | reverse complement strand
GGCGATCACTAAAAACCATTAGAAAAATCAGCTACACGTCGTTGAGCTTATAACAGCAAAAAGCTTATATACTTGCCTGGTTCCACTTGGTCGAATACCTCCTGCATATGATGCTCTTCATCAAGCGTGTATGAAGGCGTCGGTGCTTTTAGCTGGTCGGCTTTCTTGTACAGTATCGATATCGTATGCTTTCTGTTTTCTGTTAATATGCTTTCAATAGAATCAGGATCGGATGCAATTATCTGCACTTGATTGCCGGCCAAGTTGTCCATGCGTGCGAGGAATCGTTTGTTTCGGTGTTCGATTATAGCCACGGTATAGAAATGTGCTCCTCCTGATGACGTTGAATAAATCCTTGCATGCAATACATATTCTTCCGATATTCCACCTTCGTCGTCTGTGAGCATAAGCCGGTAGGGAAACATAGTAGGCCGACCATGTCGTTCTCTTTCGTCGTCTGCAAAGATAAGGAATGTCGGAAATTCTGTTGGCACATTATATTCCATTGCAGAGCAACTACAGCCTGGTTCGGGACAGCCTTGTAGAGCGAGCCTTTCGTCCTCGATGTGAATGTTGTAGAGTAGCTTGCCAAACTCGACAGGGTCTTCTGCGCTTGAGACCAAGTCCTCAATGTAAACTGCCGGCCTGAGGTAGTGTGAATCGGCAGGATAAAATACACCGTGCTCTTCACAATAAATGACTCGTAGGCATTTGATGAAGAACTGGTCTTGTATAAACGTCGAAGCTCTTTCCAAAATGAACTGCAAAAGGAATTCAATTGCAGAGTGCCAGCCCTTGTCCATGTATACTATGTCACTCCAAGCGAAATCCCGGATCCACATGCTCGCATAATCACGCCCTTTTTCGGTGTTCTCGGAATGATGCATGTATGTATAGTGCAGCGCATTATCGACCGGGTTAAAATTAGTAGGTAGGAGCTGGTTGCGCATATCGATGAAGGGGAAAGCAGAATGCCACAGCATCTCCATTGGAGCGTCAATGAAGCACGAGTTATTCTGATTTCGCCTCAAGTGCAAACTGTACGGTTTGTCTTTTTCGGCAGCTGTATAAGATAAAAGAATAATTGCATTTCATGCGTATCATAAGTAAGACAGAAAAATTATCTTTCATAATATATATATCACAGTATTACCTTGTCGACTTTCTCTTTGTTGCTGACTCTGTGTAGCAGAATTTCCAATTGTTGACGCCTTTTTGGAATGATGAGAGATGGGACATCATCGTTAGGATCGGTTCTCACTCTACATTACATACTCGTCGCTTAGTACATTTGTGATCCCAAAATTTGACAATCTAATGGTATGTATGAATAGTACCTTTTACTTTGCGTATCACCACTTTCGTCGGATGAATCATTTGATGGGATTCCACTCTTGTCCTTGTCTGCAACCAAGTTTATGATCTGGAGGCGCGATCTTCGTGTCCTTTTTCGTCGTTCTGTTGCTCGTCCTTTGGTCTTCACTTTCTTTGGCAGCACCACATAATTTATATCAGCAATGTCATCAATGGCTGCTTGGATTGCACCTTCAATATTATCCAAGAATTTGGATAATTTTTGCGGGTCATTTTGCATTGCCAGCATTTGATGGTGTGCTGCAAATAAAACTTGTTTCGAGCGTTCATTCGTGCTTTGAGCAAGAACTGTTACATCAGTTTCTATAAAAACCAGTATCCATGAGTATAAATTTCATAATGAAACCTGTACATAGTATGAGTAATATATGCTTATTAGTGCTCACCTCCATTGTCTTTCAGATGCCAGAACGAATCAATTGATTCCAGTGGGATAGGATCTTGCGGGAGCGTGTGACGACAAGGAAGGCTGTAGTTTCTCAATGGTATGCATGGGCAGTTGTCGCGCTGTTCTCCTCGTGAAGCACGTTCGTTACGAAGTAAAAGTAACGCAAAGTGCGAGATCTTCCTAATAACATTCTGGAAATAGTATGCATCGTCTTGTTGTAACACTACTACAGGTACACTTTGCGTTTCGTTTGACAGGTAAATGTCTCGACTCTTTTGCTATATGAATAAATAAGATCAAATTAGTATCAAACTGATGTACTATATACTTTCGATTAATTAACAGAAATATGTCTTACTGATTGAATACACCACTCATGGATACTCTTAAACAAGAGTCTTAACGACTTTGGCTTGTCCAAATGCCGTTTTAGCATATAATGAGCGCTTTCGACTCTCTGTGTAGACCTGCAGCCGAAATGCTTTTTTGCTTCACACCAAGGACCTGCCCAGTCTTCTTTGCTCTCGAGCATTCTAGTATTTATCCCGATTTTGATGTTTGTTATTAGTATTCGTTTGCATCTTTAACTAAACATAGCTCATTTACATAAAAGATATTGAACTTACTCATTGAGATATTCGATAAGTTCATCCTCGATTGTTGACAACTTTGCCAACTCCTGGTAATCGGTCACTCCTGCTTCAAAATCCTTATCGGTTCGAGCGTATAACAAGGTTACAACGGCTTTATTGAATTTTTGTTCTTCGGATTTTCGGCCACGTAACGCAGGAGGGAACTTCTTCTTGCAACGCTTCATGAAATTTTTTTCAACGTGCCATGCACAAAGAATTGACGTAACTTGCGGGAAGATTTCAGACAGAGCGTTTCTCAATGCATTGTCGCCGTCAGTTATAAACAATGCTGGAGCTCTGGAGCTCGATGCAGGCCACACGATGTCATGCATTTTCTTGGCGACCCAGGTGTACATATCCTCGTTCTCGTTGGAGATAATGGCAGACGCGATAATGAACGTACGAAGGCTGTTGGTTCCAAGGTTGCCTACGCCCACTATGTTCACAAGTGGCATGTTGTGGATATTCGTTTTGTAGGTAGAATCGATTTGGATTACATGAGGGAACCTTTAATTGATCGCCATTAGAATTTGTAAACCGTTTTCGGTTCGAAAGTTGTAATGCTCAAAGAGTTTTCTAGTTCCTTTACCTTCGTGCCATAGTTATGTTGTTGGGATGAACCACAAAAAGAGCCTTGAGGACTTTGTTGGAATTGATCTCATAATGTGAGACGTAACCGTGACCTTGTAAATAGTCAACAAGCGGTGAAAACTTGCTGTCAATAGCCGAGACATTACAGTATCTTTGCCGGAAGTTGGAAACGTCCTTAGGAGTAATAAGGATACCATTATGTCTTGCCCGAACGAGTTCTGCTATGCTAGCTGGTCGGAGAGACGCCGCTTCTGTGCTGGCCAGGGTTTCAAGCACTTCGTCATCTTGATAAAACTCTCGACGTTGGTAAGGTACGTAGCCAGGAGCTTCGCCGTTGCTCTTCTCTACCGGGTGGTTATGCTCAATAGCGTCGTCAAGAGCAAATACTTCATCCGAGTTAGACTTATACTCTCTTCCATAATGCCAATTGAATCTTCTGATTTGCCATGCTTTGGGTTCGCCTTTCTTGACTTGAGCGTATGAGCCGTAGATCTCCCATAGACAGCCAGTTTTTTGACTTTTGCCTTGTCTTTGGCGGGACATTCCTTTAGCGGTGACACGATCCTGGTATTTGCCATGCTTCTTACACTTGAAGGTCAGTGCGCTGCCTTGTTCATTGGTTTTCTTGACGATGGTGAACCCTTCTTCTTTGGCGTAGGCTTGAATGTCTTTCACCATATCATCTGCGGTGTCGTAGGTTCTTCCAATAAGGTGACTCATGGTAATCGGTAGATGGGACTATGCAAGTTTTTAGTAGGTGCAAGTAAAAATAGGGAATGAAAATAGAATTGATTACTATCGATTAATCTAGCAATTGGTCCTGATATTTATACTTTTTTTTCACTCAATACCATATACGGGTAAATACGCATCTCATACAAGAGATGACAAAGCACATTGCATAGCCAAATTGCTGCGGCATAGTGGGTTACTGTACTGAACGCTCAGCAGCGACAAACAGCATGATAAGTAGATACCGCAGCAAATAGTAGTATGTATCGGAGAAGGTAAAAAAAGCTGAGCAATCTTGACAATGGTGTTACAGTATAATTTCGGACAGCTTCTTGTAAAGAAGTAGCTGGCGCAGCAATGTTTCAAATAACTTCTCGAGTGTTTGTGTTTGCAGCTGACAAGTCGCAATGGAGTGTTTGCTATCACTATTTAGAGTTTATTTGTTTTTTGTTTTTTTTGGTCTACACAAAGAATTACACTTCCACTTTTTTTTGGTCTACGCAAGGAATTACAGATTGTAAGGAAAATCTGAAATTGGTGTGGGGAGAAGTTTGGTCTCCCGAAGGAGTGAAGATAGTAGAGGAGACATGTGTAACGGATGTTTAAACTCCTATATGTAAAAATTTGGTCTACGCAAGGAAAAATTTGGTCGCTCGAGCAATTCTGTTCTTTTTTCCTTTCTTTTACTTTATTTTTATCGGTCTGTTGTTCCCTTTCATTGTAAACCACCTCTTCTTTCACTTTTATTGTTATCCATTTATTTTTCCCTTTATAAACAATTGTTTCAAATGTTGTCTGATATTATTGACTATGACCTTCGTCTAC
Organism: Zychaea mexicana; assembly: GCF_025766255.1. Classification (NCBI taxonomy): domain Eukaryota; kingdom Fungi; phylum Mucoromycota; class Mucoromycetes; order Mucorales; family Lichtheimiaceae; genus Zychaea; species Zychaea mexicana. Next base: position 1,186 of record NW_026516996.1, on the reverse strand, counting down.
TTTTTGTTGGCATCAACCCTGATCCCCAGAGCTATGAGATGGGAATGCCATACATTGGACGTTCAAACCATTTCTGGCCATGTTTTCACTCCTCAGGTACTGTCTGACAATAATTCTGAATATTTAGTATCTGACCATACTACTAGGCTTATTGGATAAGCGTGTGGGTCCACGCCAAATTGGCGATTTATTGAATATCCACCGAATTGGGTTTACGAACATTTGTGCTCGACCAACAGTGCGTGCTTCTGAACTTAGTGTTCGAGAAAAGCAGCGTGGTGCTGTAGCCTTGCGCTGCCTGATTGAGGAGTATAGGCTGTCAGTTGTCTGTTTCCTAGGTGTTGAAGCATATACTGTTTTTGCAGGCACTACTCGTTTCCGACTCGGGCTACAAGAAGAAGTAATCACTCGATGGTCAAATGCACTTGGAGGCGCTTGTTTGGCATATGTTATGCCTAGTACTAGTGCCAGAGTAGTAGCGTATCAATTGTCCGACAAAAAAGAATTCTTTCGAGAACTTGCTACTTATGTTATTGCTCAACAGCAGTTGCGACAGAACTGAAATCACTCGAGTAGTTATAGCATTGACCAAAACATTTGTACTCTTAAACTACATCTCAATAAAATGTTCTACCAAAGCATTTCGTAAAGAATTCGTGCTGTCCGGTCGTTTTGAAGTTGGCCGTTGTACTTTCCCCTGTGCTACTTTGGTGTGGGCATTTTTGGTTTGCTGTTACTTTGCGTTTACGTGCTGTAAAACTACTGCTGTCGCTTGTGCACAGTAGTTTAAGACATCCTCTATTGATAGAATGCGTTACCAAAGCATTTCAGCAAGATCTCCCACTGTCCGGTCGTTTTAAAGTTTGCTCTGTGCTCATGCTCCTCTAAAAAAAATCACAATACAGTGCTCTGATTCAAACTTGTATAAATAGCATTCACCTTTTCAGCAGGAAATTTGAAAAATTGAGCAAATTCTACTTAGTAGAAACTAAAATTATTAACTTCCCTGTTGGGGTCGTCCTCTACAGCCCTTTTAAATGTATCTTGCATTGACACTGTGGTTGAAGTAAGGTAGCTCCTGGCAGTGAATTCGTTTGATGTCTGTATGTAGATGTGGATATGACGAACACGAAACCTTGTGCAGCAATCGCCATCCTTGGGTGAATACTCGGTTGCTGATCGTTTC
>NW_026516995.1:0-5768 GCF_025766255.1 Zychaea mexicana | reverse complement strand
TAAGGTCGATGTCGAATGTGAGTTTACGTATTTTCTATTGTATAGTAGTTTTTAAGTTGTTGGCCAAGAGACGTAAATCATGTACATGAATACGCTCGTTGGTTTCGACCATGGCAAGTGACAGATGGTTGGAGTGTGGTGTCCAGACAATCTTATCTGTGACAAACTCTGACGAGTCTGAAATGGAAGCAATGCGACTATACTCAGCAATAGCAGCATATGCAGATGCTTTGCCATCAATCAGATACTGTTGGTAGTCTGCGGTGAAGCTAAAAAAGAGTTTGTAGATGATATTGTTATATGAGTGTAAAATGGCTAATATGGAAGTCCAAAAAAAAGCAAAGAACTTACACTGTAATTAAATTTTGACTAGCATAATTTGTATATATGTTGTTGAGTAAGAGTAGACGGAACCAGTACTTGATTTGAGAAATAAATGGTGCAATCGAGGAAACGTCTTTGAATTGGCCATTGAACTGCAAGCAAGAAGCAATGACAAATCGAGCGATAGTATATCCATTTGTAGCGACATCAAAAGGTTTTTCTTCTTTCAATAAAGTAATCCACAATTTGCAAATTTGTGATTCGATTTGTGTAGCCGTTTGTGATGACAATTGTGCTGGATTGACATTTGCTGATAATGCTGCAATATTGGTGAGGATTGTATTGATAGTTGAAGACCAAGTACCCAAAACAGAAGACCAGTGTGGTGAACGACGGATGCGAAGTAAAAAGATTAAAAGATTAGCGCCTGTTTGTGTATAGCGTTGGATGCTAGCACGTTCGAGTTGATTAAAGCCATGATCAGGGAGAGGTTCAGAGAGCCTAAAGGGGATAGATGAATTAGAGTAGATGATTGATGAAAAGAAGATGATTTGAACACTTACTTTTTCTGTTTGAGATAGCGACGCAATGTATAATCTTTCTCATGAACAGAATTGTGTAAACGAACAAAAAGCTGCTTGTTAACCTTGGCGACAACTTTAAGTAATTTTCCTCTGCGTGTATTTTCTTTGTCAAGTCATATAGAGTGAGAGGGATGTTTCTTGACGTATTGGTAGGATGTTGTTGTTGGTGTTGGCTATGTGCTATTAAGAGAATGGTGAATACACATATGATGCTATAAATGTAGGATAGCTACTAACATAAAATGATAACTACCTGTTTTCCACTCCTCAACAATGTCATACCACTTGGTATGGACGAAAAACCAAGGGATTTGTTTATTGTCGGTGTTGACATTTGAGGTTGGGCCAAAGGCAGGTTCCAAGCGAGTAAAAGCATTTGCAATAGGTGCATGATTGCTTAAAGATGCTACATTCAAAGCAGGTACAGTGACAGCAGGTTGTTCTGTTGGGGCAGGCAAAGGTAAATTACAGTTTCTACAGTGGCGCTGTATGACTTGAAAGTTGGTAGACTTGAAGCCACAACGGCAATGCACATAGTGCTTAGCATCCACAAGAAGTGTAGTTACTTTTCCTATAAAGTGATTAGTATTTCAATGCAATATAAATGGTAGATGGTATAGAAAGATACACACCATGATCGTTTGGATATTTAACATTAACTTTTTTTTGGTGCATTTTCCGAATGTGTCGCTTACGTACAGATTTTGAAGAAAAATATAAGGTACACTCTTCAATTCCACAAAGAACACCGTAATGCTGTGATGGCTGGAAGTACCAGGCTCCGTACTGTCACTATCCACACTAGATTCACTATCCGAATCACTACTGCTGCTAGTATATATGTTTGTATTGGTAATTTTCTTGTGTATAGGTGTATGTTGCGGACGGAAAGAAGATGACGATGATGAGGAAGGCAGAGCTGATCGGTGATGAGATGCTTGGGTAGATGGTGGTGTTGATGAGATAGCAGGAGCAGGACGTCTTTTGAAAACTATGTAGATGTAAAAAATTAGAGATTGTAAAAGAGTAAAATGGCTATGGATACATACTTTTGCTTGGAGTACCCGGTTTGCGATTATCTGAAGTGTTTTGAAAGTTTGACGATTGCATTATTTTTAGTAAGTAGAAAATGACAGTGTGAATACTTTTATAAGTTTACCTTGACTGATATCTGAACGGTCTGAAATTGCAATTGACGACTTTTGGGTAGATTGCAATACCGGTTGCTGTGTACGTACAGCACTGGGCTGAGCCCGGAACTTTCCTTTTTCCAAGGCAGAACGACGAGGAGTGACTAGCAGCTGGTTTGTACGTGCACCAGAGACACCAGAATGAGCATTTCCTACTGGAGAGCTTGACTCTACAACCTTTCTCTTTTTCAACAAAGGAGGGGAAGCAGTCTTGGGAGCTAAAAAAAGAAGTGCATTTTCATTTTCAGAGAATCAGATGTAAATAGGAAAGAAAAATGAGAGAGGAATGATATTTACAAGTAGTAGCCTCTTGGGAATCATCCCAGCTAAAATCCGATGGAAGACTTTCCAAGGAGTTTCTACGTTCTGTACGAGGTGAACGGTTACCCTGACGCACAGGGGGTAAAGCAATAGCTGCAGAAGCCAACAAGGGAGACGATTGGCCAGCAGGCAAAGCAGGGAAAGGCTCTTGCTGCGGTAGCAAAGGCGAAGGCGAAACTGGGTCCTCAACAGGCAACTGACTGTTACCAGCAACGAACGACTTAGCAAACAAAGCCCACGAGCGGACCTTTGAAGCATAAGAGCTAGAGTTGTTGGAAGACATATTTGATTTTTTAAAAAAAGGGGGTTCTTGAAAAAGCTATTGTTAAATGATTAGTATAAGTATTTACATCGGAAGCACGTAAAAAAATAAAGGGAAAAAGATGATTTTCAAATAATGGTTGAAGAGTGAAAATGTAACTGAATGGCAGAAATGGAAAGAGAGGAGAAAAATCCACCTAAATGTCCCAAAAGGAAAGAAGGGAGAAAAATCTACCAAAAGGACAGAAGAGGAAAGAGAGGGAAAACTCTACCCAAGTGACTGAAAAGGAAAGCAAGAAGAAAAATAAACCAAAATGACTACATAGGAAAGAGAGAGGAAAAATCGACTAAAATGACTGAAAAGGAAAAGAGGAGAAAAATCTACCCAAGTGACTAAACAAGAAAGATAGGAGACGGGTTGCTATAATTGAAACTCAGAAAAAAGTAACGACTGAGAAAAATTTTGTCAACTTAAAAATAAAATAAAAATTGAATTTTTATTTTATAAAAAAGATAAACTATAAAAGGATTAAGAAATTTTTAGTCATGACTTTATTAAATACTGAATTTTTGATTAATAAAAGATCAATGTGTTATTCCATTAGAAAATTAATGAAAGAAGTAATGGATGAGTATTTTGATAAAGAAATGTTAGTAGAAAATATAGAAAAAAAACAAAAAATAATGGCTGGAATTATAGAAGAAAAGGTTGAAACTACAAATAATAATAATATTTTTTGGGATTTAAATGTTAGTGAAAATGTGTGTACATATATACATAAAAGAGGGAAAAAAGAAGGACATATGTGTCATAAGAAGATACGGACAAATATTAGTAATGGTATACTAGATTATTGATGTTCTCGACATAGTAAATTGCATGTTCCTATAAAAAGAAAAAAAAATGAGATAATAAAGAAACAAAAGAAAGATATAAAGAAAATAAAAAAAAGAAAACAAAAAAAGATATACATTGGTAATGGAGGTTCATTAGATTTAGGATACATAATAAGAAATATACTTAACCAATAGGTAAAAAAAAAGACATATTGCGTCTTTCTATTAATATTACTATAATAATTCTATTTTTACGATATGGGTAGAGTATCAAATTAATCTAAACTAATTACTAGTTGGTTTTCATTAGCATACTTCTTTAGCATATCTTTTTGATTAAATTTATTAATAGAAATCCAACTATTATCATTATCAGAATAATCTTTCCATTTTATTAAAAACTGATATTCATTATTAATAACTTTATGACCAACAATGTGTTCAATTTCGTATACATTTTTATTATTGTTTCTAAATTTATTTATATCAGTAACTTTACTTTTACCTTTGGTTCTTTTTCTTTTATTTCTACTATATTCCTTAGGAACATCTAAATCGGAATCAGATTTATTATTATCAAGGTCCATTTCATCTTCACTAATTACAGCATCATCATAATCGTTTAGTTCCATTGATAGTAATTTTTGTTGTAGTTCTTCTATTCGTTTGGTTTTTTCTTTAACTTTAATTTCATTTGATACAACAATATCTATCATTTTTTCTTCAATAGGAAAATTAAAACCTTTAGTCTCCCATAATTTATGATGGGGCTGAATATTAATGCCGAAGTCATCTACAAATTTATGTATATTCTTTAACAAACAAGCTACTTTAAATTGTAAAGTATAATGTTTTATATCATGCATTTTTGTAGCCTTATGATTATTATTAAATCGATTAAATTTACTACCTAAAACTGAAAACTGATTTTCAATAGTAGATCGAAAACTTCCAAAAACGTCATTATAATGTGTTTCATGGTAAGTTAAATCAATGCCAATATCTTTTCTAATCGGATAAATAAAGTTATCATCTGAGTATGACTTTCCTTTTTCTTCCGAAATTTGATAAAATTGATTTAAAAATAATGGATAACCTCCATCCATAGCTACACAATCTGTAATATGTAATTTATTATACAGCTTCATATTTAAAAACATATTACCATCAGAACTCTCACTACAAAATTCACTTTTAGATACCCATAAAATCATTTCATTCATATCACAAATAATTTGGGTTCTATACCCAGGTTTTTTTAACTTATAAGAATATAATTTTTCCCTTTTAATATTTATGTTAACATAGTTAATTTTAGAATCGTGTCTATCTATAATCAATGTCACATGTTTAAATTGTTTAGGATTTCGTTTTAAAGCACTATAAATTTTTTAATTTTGGAGATGAAAACATTTTTGATAAAAATTCATCAACCTTTTTATTTAAACTTTTATAATTATCTATCCAAAACTTTTGATATACAGCATAAAACGAAGAATACTTCATATATCGATTCATATATTGGCCCGTTTCACCACATATTAAATGATATAATATTACTAATCCTTTTTCTAATTCACTATATGGACCTGGATATTTACAAGTGCCATATAATATAGTAAGAAAAAAGAAAACAGCAACATATCCAATTTTATTTTTTAATTCTATTTTAATATCATCAATTAATTCTACATTTTTAAGCCCTGTTCTATGTTTATATTTATTATGCATGATAGGCCAATTATTATTTAAAAATTGCCACTCATTTATAATAATTTTATTAGCTTCGTGATTAATATTATCGTCAAATGTATCTTCCATTATTTTTTATTATTATTAAAAAAATTCGATTTTTTTTTATTATATTTAGATGATAAAACATTATGAATTCTATCAACTCAACTGAGTAGTATCTTTATCAACTAGGTGCCTGATTAGATCAGGAGACTGGTTGCTATGTTAAAAATTATATAAAAAGTAACAACTGAAGAAATTTATATCAATTTAAAAATAAAATAGCAATTGAAATTTTATATTATAAAAAAAATATTATTTATTTCAACTATATTTATATTCTCTATACTATCACATTTTCAATGCTTTTTAATTTGATTTAAAAAAGTTCAACCTTAAAATTTCTATTTTTAATTTTAATTTTATTTTCCGTATTTTAAAATATAGACTTTTAGAAAAAAAAATTAAATTTAATATTTAATGTTTTTTTGACATTAAATCTTTTTCAAAAAATAAA